>NC_046161.1:87087926-87095426 GCF_011064425.1 Rattus rattus | reverse complement strand
TCATTCCTTCCACCATCATCTGGAGCCCAGTCTAATCACTATTGCAGGACGCCACCAGGCCTCTTACCAAGCCTCCCAGACAGTTGAAGTAAATCCAACATTTCACGTTTTCTGGCCTCTGCCACTAACGCAAATCCTGACACCAGAGGCAAACGGCATCGGTATGAACTGTTTCCAGTACTCACTTCCAGAAGAACACCTTTAAAATAAATGCTTACTGTGATTTTCCAAGTACATTTGCTGTTTGGAGGGTACATTCAGGAAAACCTTCACTGCCAATAAATCCAGACTCTCCGGTAAGAATACCGCCACATGTGAAAACAGGTCTGCGAAAATAACAGAGGAGAGGACGTTTAAATTGATATGCAGTCTAGCAATCTAATGCTAATTTCAAAAAGGCATACGTGCTGGTACGAACGAATTAATGTTGTTTAACGAAATCTTACACCAGAGAAAAGATCTGAAAACTTGCCACCCCTTAGAATTTTTTAAATTATAGCCCAATAACCCACTCGCCCAAATATTCATCATTAAGACAGGTCATGTGTGTGCATCCATAATAAAATATCCCACTCAAAAAAGTTGTATAAAAATTGAATGATTTAAGGGGGACAGTGGGGGAGGTTTTGAGAACCACTCTGGGAGAGCTGCATGGTTTAAAAGACTTGGTAAAGATAAAGTTTGTCTCCGGATTTAGACAGGCCTTGGAAAACTTGGGTGTTTCAGCGCGCCCCTCCCCGTGCTAGAGGTGATAAGGGAGTTGGAAGTAGGTGCTTCTGCCCAGGAACTCGGATGTAAGAGAGGAGTCACTTAAAAGAGCGGCTCCCCAGGTTAGCCTTAGATTGGCCGAGGCTGGGAAGAAAAGTGCGGGACGAAGGTGGGCGCACTTTCGAGCGCTAGTGTTCCCTGCACCCGGCCCATACCGCTAGGAGGCAAGGCAAGGGAGGGAGGGCGAGCCGCGCCACGTGGTGGCCCAGGAGCCCTAGGGGGAGCGTGGCAGCCCGCAGTGGCGCTGTGCGGGGTCCCGGGAGCTGAGAAGAGGGTCGGGGGGCGTTACCTCTCTGGGGTCTGCGGCCGGGCCAGCTGCGCGGTGGCCAGCAGCAGGCAGAGCGGGAAGCAGGCGCTCGCGCCCCCCATGGCCGGCAACTCACTGCGGCATCCCGCCCGGCGCCCGCAGCCAGGTACCGAGTGCGCCGCGGCCGGCGGGAGGGCGGCTTTTGAAGGCGATCGGGGCCGACTCCACGCCTAATTTCCCCGGGGGACGCGCCCTGGCAGCCACCGGCGGCGGCTGAATGTCCCGTTTGTTCTCCGGCGGGAGGGGCCACAGCCTGTCCCCTGGGCGGCCGCGGGGGAAGGGAGCCCCGCCAGCGGTACCCAAGGCCAGCCTAGGCTCTCCAGGGTGGGGTTTGGGGATTGCCCCCAGCTGCCCTCATGCGCAACTGCTGGGGAACCCGGCTCCTCCTTTGTTTTCTTGGAGTAGCAGCCCCAAGGGGCAAGTAAAGAGATCCTTCCATAGTGGACCTCCAGCCCTCACTCTCGCTTTAAATACACTCGCGCTAGAGCCTGTGTGCACCGGAGTGTAACAAGGGCTAGAGAGATAGTTTTGTGGGCAGATTTCAACATGCATTTGCAAGCAAGCGATTTGTGAGTGAATTGTCATTAAATGTCAGATCCTCTCATCTCACCACCCACGTGAGGTTCTGGAAATGGTCTTTCTCTGCAGGCACCTCTGTTGTTTGAAGTTTCCCCAAAGACTGGAAAAACAAACTTTATTGATGAGCTAAGATTTACAAACTATATCCCCGAGGACGGCTCATCCAGGCTTTCTTTTAACGTCAGAAAATTTTCATACTTTTTTTTTTTTTTTATGTCACCAGAGAGTCATGAAAGACCAACAAGAGCAGAATGCACTGGACACTTGTGGGAGATACAACCTAAATGGAGGTTCCGTCACTGTTGCTCCTTTTACATTGGGTTCACCTGTGTAAGGATAAGAAAAAAGAAAAGAAACAAACAAAAACGAGGCAAGGCAGTACTAATCAATACCCCTGAGTCCAGGGCTGAAGGGAGAGCTGGATAGTACTGAGAATAACAGTATTTGCCTATGGCTCTTTCAGAGGGTCCAAGTTCAGTTCCAGCTCCCTGGGGCTTATTACCCTCTCCTGACCTTTGTGGGCACATACACAAATATTTTTTGAAAATTTAATTTCTAATAATGAGTTTGTAATCTTAAGAACTCTGGCAAGCAAATAACTGTGACCACAGGCAATAGTGTAAACATCAGAAGGCCCACCAGGCAGTGGTGGCGCATGCCTTTAATCCCAGTATTTGGAAGGCAAAAAGGCAGGCAGGTCTCTGAGTTCAAGGCCAGCCTGGTTTATAGAGTGAGTTTCAGGACAGCAAAGGCTACACAGAGAAGTCCTGTTTTGAGGAAAAAAAAGAAAAGAAAAGAAAGGAAAAGAAAAAAAGCTAGAAAACCCAAGGACCTGTCTAGGAACCAGAGTCCTTTTCAGAGTTAAAATTGCCTTAGCATTTAAAACAATTTTAATTAATTTATTTATTTTATGTTAATAGGTGTTTTGCCTACATGTATATATCTATGCATTGTGTGTGTGTGTGTGTGTGTGTGTGTGTGTTTGTGTACAGTGTACACAGAGACCAGAAAAAGGTGACAGGTCCCTGGAACTGGAGTTACAGTCAGTTGTGAGCCACCTTGTGGGTGCTGATCCATTTCTCTACCCTCCCCCAGCACCCTGCATTGTTTTGTTTTGTTTTCATTCTTTAAAGTTGGTGGGGGCAAGAACCTTACCAGGAATTACAACTTTAGGAAAAATTCCCTAAATGTGCCACACCCTGCATGACATTTTTGTAAAAGGAATTACAGAACTTGGCAGCGTACATTATATTCTGAAACTTACACCCACAACTAAGTAAAAACGTCTTTAAAAGAGCCAGGAGGAAAACAAGTTGTTTATTTTATACACATTTCCAGAATGAGCTATCAAAAAAAAACTCAAGAGTTTGTAGTTAGTTTATTACAAAGTCACAGTTTGGAGTTCTAACGTGAAAACATTGCTCAATCTTTCGCTTTGTAATACTTTGGAGCTCTCATGCCTGAAAATACTTCATTTGTAGGATTTTTTAAAAAAATAAAATGAAATAGTATTGACCATGCATAAATAGAAAACTGCTTGCGGGTAAATCTGCAGCAGTATTTTCTTAATGTATGAACCAATAGCTGTGTTTGTTTTCTCTTTAAAAAGTAAAAGGTTCTAACACGGATCAGTCTGTTGTTGCTGACATTCATAAAAAAGACATTGATCTTACCATGTGATTTAAAAAGTTTATTAAGAACCATGTTATTTGCTCTTAAAAAACACATATTTGACCTGGAACTACAGTTCTGACCAAAATTATAAACCGTGAATATCCTGGATGTTTAATGTGTTAAATTTGAGATCGACTCAAGGGACCTCTGACAGAGTGTGTACACTTCACATGTGTGAGATCAGTTTCCGGGGTTTTATGATCAGAATTGGGGTAAAAAAAGCTACAGGACAGCAGGCAGCAGCGAAGGGAGAGGCATAGTTTTGTGGGTAGGGCCATCTCGAGGATAGCAGAGTGGAGAGGCAAGGAGTCCTCCTCCTCCTCAAAGGATGTGTTACCCTTGCCTGGTTGCACAGAGAGTATAAGTCACGGGAACGGGAACAAAATAGTCTGTGACCTGACCACTTGCAAACGTAGCGCGTGCTCTGCAGAGCATTGACATCGAGTGGGCCATTGTGTCTGCTGCTTCGTCTCTGGATCATTTATCAACCTCGTAAACATCTAAGAATGCGCCGTAAATCCAACAGTCACTCACAAGTCAGGATTAGCCCTATAAAAGATCCATCATTGAAACAATATAGGTCTGGATGTAAACGATATTGACAAACAGGAGACGATGGGGAGCTTTACATGGTGAACCACCGAAAGAAGCCAAAGAAGGTTGCTGACGAAAAGTCTCCAAACTAGGATGACTTTTGTCTTCCTCCCCCCTCTTTGGATTGGATGCAGGGCCTCAAGACACGCTAAGCGTGAGCTTTACCTCTGAGGGACACTCCAAGCTCAAGAGAATGCTTTTTGATACTAAAGTATTAATGATTAAAGGAAACCTGTGAGATACGTGGACCCTGACGGTGCTTTCTCAAACGTGATTCCGTTGTCTTTATACCCCACGAACACACACACACACACACACACACACACACACACACACACACACCCCCTGCAGCAATCAAATTACAAAGATAAAAGAGGTTACAAATCTTACCTTTTTAGAGGTTTTGTTCCATCTGTGACTGACTGACTGTGTTGTTTCCAGCCTGTGGCAGTATATCACAGCAGGAGCCTGAGGGGGAGCCAAACTGTTCCTCCTACAGAGAGAGTAAAGAGAACAAGAACCAAGAAGGAACCAGGATCCATCTACCTGCTTAGAGAAGGGTAGACCCTCAGTCACTGCCCACAGGACCACACCTCTTGAAATCTCTACCACTGGACGATAGTACCATGAGCTGAGGGTCTTGACACTCAGGCCTTTGAGGGCCACTCCAGATACAGACAGCAGCAGTAAGGGTCCAAAGCGAAGAGAAGAGTTGCAGTTCATAATGTGGTTTCATCAGGAAAGTTACAGTTTAAGTTTCCACTGGGGCTGAGAAGATGACCAAGTGAGTCGAGGGAGGATCGGAGTTCAGACCCCCGGCACCCACATAAAAGCAGAGAGTACAGAGCGGGAAGGTCAGAGACAGGCAGATGCAGGGGGCTCCCTTGCCAGCCATTCTGAAACGGGAGCTCCAGATTCAGTGAGAGAGAGACTCTGTCTCAAAACACTAGGTAGCATGTTATGGATGTCAACCTCTGACCATACACGGAAGCATGTACGCATGCACGTGTGCAAACACACACACACACACACACACACACACACACACACACACACACACACGCACACCAGAAAAGTTCAAATTGAACCAGTCCTTGTTTATGATGAGAATTAGTACTGGTCTGAAATATAACGAACATTTTGTAAAAATCCAAGCCAAATTTAATTTTTTAATCCTGTTTCATATTTTATTTTAAAATAAAGTCCACAAGAGTGTTTCAATAGCTGCCATAAATATTTGTAGCCTGCTTTAAGTAAAGGGTGGGGCAGGATGTACAGAAGGGTGTCAGGAAGTTGGACAGAGGTGTGTCGCAATGGGGAATGGGGAACTGGGTGTAGCCACCAGAAAGTCCCAGATTCCAGAAAAGCAAGGGGCTCCCAGGACCCAACGGGGATGATATTAGCTAAATACCCCCCAACAAAGCAGAGAGAAAACCTGTAGAGACCATATCCAGAGGTTAGGCACAGCTCCCAGTTGAGGAATGGGGCTGCCTACCCTTCACAAAAATTTAACTCAGAATTGCTCCTGTCTAAAGGAAACTGGGACAAAGAGTGGAGCAGAGACTGAAGGAAAGGCCGTGCAGAGACTGCCCCACCTGCAGATCCATCCCAGTCACTATTGCTGATGCCAAGAAGTGCTTGCTGACAGGATCCTGATATGGATGTCTCCTGAGAGGCTCTGCCAGAGCCTCACTGATATAGAAGTGGATGCTTGTAGCCAACCATCGGACTGAACCCTGGGACCCCAATGGAGGAGTTAGGGGAAGAACTGAAGGAGCCGAAGGGGTTTGCAACCCCATAGGAAGAACAGAACATTAACCAGCCAACCCCCCCCCGAGCTCCCAGGGACTAAACCACCAACCAAAGAGCACACATGGAGGGACCCATAGCTCCAGCTGCATATGTAGCAGAGGATGACATTGTCTGACATCAATGGGAGGGGAAGCCCTTGGTCCTGTGAAGGCCTGATGCTCTAGCATAGGGGAATGCTAGGGAGGTGGGGCACAGGAGTGGGTGGGGGAGCACCCTCATGGAGGCAGGGGAAGGAGGTGTGGAATGGAGGGTTTTTGGAGGGGAAACTGGGAAGGGGGAATAACATATGAAATGTAAATAAACAAAATAACCAATTTTTAAAAAGAGGGGTTTCCAACACAACCCCAGGTATGGTATGAGTAACTCCTGATTATCTGTTTTCTTTTTAACTTAAGACAAGGTTTAACCTTTAACCTAGGCTAGCCTAGGATTCACTATGTACTCAGGCTGATTATAAGTTACAACAGTCCTCCTGCCTCAGCCTCTAGAATGCTGGACTGTCTTTATGGATGATTGATGTGGGCGGGTCCAGCCCACTGTGGGCAGCATCATCCTGAATGGGACCTTATCAGGTAGCTGAACAGAAGCTATGGGACAAACTGGCAAACAGGGATCCTCCATGGCCTCTGTGGCAGCCTCTGCCTCCAGATTGCTGCCATGACTTCCTTCAAAGGTGGATGGATGTTCACTGGACGTGAACCTCAAATAGACCCTTCCTGACTCTAAACTGATTTTGATCGTGGTGTTTATCAGAGCAACAGGAAGCAAGTCAAGATACACGGCTTCCTCTGGTCATCTTGAAAAGTGCCCGGAAACCAAACCAACCAGGGCTTTGGATCGGCTGAGCAGGAGGCCATGAGTTTCTGGACTCTCCCTCTCTCTGTTCTAAGCTGGACCTGGAGGAGCTCAGGTAGGCTCTGTGCACCAACTGAGCATCATTGGTCTCTGGGTTACAACGTGAGGAGGCAGAGGGCTCTGGGAAGCTGCTGCACTACCTGAGTGAATGATAAGAAAACATTCTTACTATTCCCATGATACTTTAGTTCTTTAGAGCCGTGGAATTGGGAATTCCCTGTGTTCTCTTAGGGAAAGATATGCTGGCTGAGTTTTGACACTAATACTTCAGTGCTCAAATTGTCTTTGTCAGGTTAAACTTTTTATCTGCTCATTTAGCCACCGGTGTTACTATTGTTATTATTATCCTGATGGCTGGGGTTGAACCCCAAGCCTTGTGCCTGTGCTAGTTGAGCGCTCCACACTGAGCAGCAGAATGAGCCTCTGAAGTCATCTCGAGAAATAATACCAACATGGAGGAACCCTGCTGGCTTCGAGTTCTGTGCAGTATTCAATGGGTAGATACTCTGTGTTCTCTCAATTCTACAATTAGAAGTTCACTTAAAAAATTTCTGTGCCTAGCCAGGTACATGCTAGTGGCATGTGCCTTCCATCTCAATGCTCTAGAGTCAAAGAGGCAGGCCTCTGTGAGATCAAGGCTAGCCTGGTCTACCTAGAGATCCAAATAGCCAAGGCTTCATAGAGAGACCCTGTCTCAAAAATATGTATATACTTATAAACATTATCCATTAGGAAGAAAAGTAAACTTTCCTTCTACCCTACCAAAAGTCAGTGTTACAGAGGGACTGAATCGGAAATGTCTTCATACTCACAAACACAGCCAAGAAAGCAATTCACAATAGCATTTGCAGAGTTAGAGAAAAAGACTCAAGGCTTATTACCCTGGAATAACGGCCAGAATTTCACCTGGG
>NC_046161.1:87042926-87082926 GCF_011064425.1 Rattus rattus | reverse complement strand
TTATTTCTCAGAGATATTAGGATGATGGAGGCTTCTTAGCTGGGAGACGTTAGCAAAACGTGAACAGCAGACACCTCCCGGCCCACTGACTTGGCTGACTGTACAAATGGGAAGTGACTGCATGACTGCAGCAGGCTCACCACCTCTGTGCCTGGCTGGCAGTTGGCTCTGTCTTCTTGGCTGGCAAGGTTCCCGTGGAAGTGTCTAGAAGCTTTGTTATTATTATTGCTAGCTCATTTTCCTTTTATTTTTGTGTGGCATATTTAGGTCTTATTCGTAAACATTGAATATTTTGAGAAAAGTATCAGGCATATATGTGTGTTTTGTATATTAATTCCTGAACACTGTCATTTAAGCATATGTAGAGATACAGGGATGAATGTGTCCGCTCACATGCGTGTCTCCCAGACAAGGCTAGAAACCCACACGTTGGAAAGCCATTTTTAAAGTTCCAAACGGAGGCTATTCATCTGCCGGCGTGCTTGCTCTTTTAAACACTGATTAGATTCTCAGTTTGGGCTAATCTAAATCTTTTTCTTCATTCCTTCTCTCCTTCCCTCCTTCTCTCTTTTCCTCTCTTCCTCCCTTCTGCTTTTCCTCTTACGAGCCTTCTCAATGCCAAGTGCTACAGCAGCCCATGGAGATACAGTATGAGGTAGAACAGACCTGGTTCCCACCCTCCTTGCTGAGAATGCCCGTAAAATCTATTTTTTTTTAGGAGCTGAGGAGATGAATCAGGATCTAAGTTCAATCCCCAGTACCCCCACTATGCCTCAGGCACAGTGGCACGCACAGGATGGATCCGGAACTCCATGGCACAGCCGTCTAACTAATCAATACACTCCAGGTCAACAAGAAACTCTGTCTTGAAAAGGAGGTGAGTGATTCCTTAGGATGAAACACGATGCTGTCTTTTGGCCTCTATAAACACTCCCATCTCTGACACCTCCTACTTTTTTTTTTTTTTCTTTTCTTTTTTTTGGAGCTGGGGACCGAACCCAGGGCCTTGCGGTTGGCTAGGCAAGCGCTCTACCGCTGAGCCAAATCCCCAACCCCGACACCTCCTACTTTTAAACGAGGCTTTTATTTTCAAATAATCTCAATCATTTTATAACAGGTTTTGTCCTCTGAGAACCAAACACCAAGACAGAAGAGCCTGTCTGTAAGAAGTCTGACCTCAGGGGTTGGGGATTTAGCTCAGTGGTAGAGCGCTTGCCTATGGCGCAAGGCCCCTGGGTTCGGGTCCCCAGTTCAAAAAAAGAAGGGAAAAAAAAAAAAAAAAAGAAGTCTGACCTCAGACAGCGGAGGAAGAAAGGGCCGAGGAGTGGGGCCTCACCTTTTTTAAAAATGGTTTTGAGACAGGGTCTCTCTGTGTACCTGGCTGTTCTGGAACTTACTATGTAGACCAGGCTGGCCTCAATTCACACCTGCCTCCTCCTTCCGAATGTTGGGACGCCCAGCTAGTGTTTTAGACTTTACTGCAGCCTAAGCAGATGCTTGGCCACAGCAGTGAAGAACTTTAGCAAGAAGGTAGCCCAGCGGTGGGAGGCTGGGAGGGGTATGGTCCATGTGGGTGGAAACACTTGGCGCGCATGCCTGAAGCAGTGGATCCGAGTAAATGTGGTGGGCAGGGCTGCCAGCCAATGACAGTCCTTACAGCGGATTCCCTCCTGGAAGGAGAACGGTGTGGTGCACTGGCTGGATTCCAGGGTTTATCCCAAAAGGCCGCTTTGCTTTCCATGCCTTGGAGGAGGTGGGCATGGAGTAGGAGAAGGGGCGGTACCTTCCTACTGCCCTGTGAAGTGTGAAGACCGCAGGTCTCAAACTTCAGTGCCCCAGCTTTCCCTCCTTCCATAGGTCATAGTGCGCTCTGTCTCGCCAGGGAGATCTCAGCATTGGAAGAGTAAGTGGCCTTGTATGGAGGGCTGCTGTATGTTGTTGGATGCGCTGGTCTCAGGTGACTAGAGATTCATCTCCCTGTCTGCTTCTGTCCCATAGCAGTCACCTACAGGTGATCCAGTTTTGAATTAAGTGCACTGAGGACGGACACCTTTATCATTTGTCTCCCCTAATTGCTCAGGTTGTGTCCTCCTTGGGTCTCAAATCTAGGAACAACCTTGGGTTATATTTCTTTCTTTTCTTTTTAAAATCTAAACGCCCAAGTCTTCCCTAAGCTATCACTGAAAACAAAAGAGTTTCAGCAAAAGAAAAAAGAGACTAAACACTTTATTATTTCTTTTCTTTTTTCCCCCCAGGCTGAGGACCAAACAGGGCCTTGGCGCTTGCTAGGCAAGCACTCTACCACTGAGCTAAATTCCCAATCTGGACTAAACACTTTAATATGTCCAGGGACAGTAAAAATAGACCCCGTGGTTTATAACCAGCAAACTTTTGTTTCTCTAGAATCAGGGAAGTTTGAATTTGGGGCTCTCGTGGAGTCTTCGATATCAACTGATTCTCATGGTGGTGCTTTCTCCACGGTGTTTTTGCCTGGCAGAGGAGTAAAGCTACTATCTTGATCTTGTGTGATCAGCCACTTACCCTAATTCTGAGCCCCCAACCCTTACCACCCACCACATCCACCCCCAAAAGACCCACCCTCTAAGCCCTGTACCTGAGAAGGATGAGATTTTTCACTTCAAAAATTGGAGGAGAGTGCAAACATTGAGACCACAGCATCATCAAGAAGAGTGAACTTTAAAACCACACGGCCTTGTGTTCCAGAATGATTATAACCCACACTCGTGTGACTGAGTGCAACCTCGGGATACCCTCTCGTCAAAGAACTCTAGCAAGTCTGAAGACGTTTTGACCGTCTCCGTCAGCAGCATAGTAGAAAGATAACTCTGTCTTCAACATTATCACCGCCAAGAGAATGTGGAAATTAAAAACACAGCAAACCGTTTAAAGCAAAGACCAACACACAAAATAAAATGTTAAGAATCTAAGTAGTGTTGAGCTGGTATTTGGTGAGCAATGAATCCCATTCTCAGTGAGATTCTAGTGGCAAGACAATGAAGGCTGGGGTGGGCTAGCCTAGGCAAACACGTGCATGGAGAGGGGAGAAATCAGTGTCAGAGAGGAAGAGAGAAGGCACGCCCTAGCTTTTGGGAGCCTTTCAAAATGGCGTGTGTTGGCTGGCTCCCTTCAGAAGCTAAGCTTCATTCCTGTGGGAATGAAGTGGAGCCCTCCCGCGACACCGTTTATGGGCAGGATGGGCAGAAATTGGTCCTTCTGAAACATCCGGATGATTAATGCTGGTCACTTGGAGCGGAGTAGTGTCGAGCTGCTTCAGAGTCCTGGCCACAGCAGATGTAGTGTTGCCCCAGAGATTGACCGTCAACTCTTTCTTGAAAGAACAGTTCCCAGATTGTTTGCCTAGACTATGGGATCTCACCCTGTGACTCACCACCCATGGGGCTGATTGACACTTTAATGGGGTTGGTGGCCTACGGCCAGCAAAAATCAGAGATATTTACAGTATGATTCATAACAGTAGCAATATTACAGTTACAAAGAAGCAATGAAAATAATTTTATGATTGGGGGTCGCCATAAGACGAGGCTGCAGCATTAGGAAGGTTGAGAACCACTCACTGCTCTAGACTTTTTTTTTTTTTTTAATTTTTAGTTATTCACTTTATATTCCATTTGCTGCCCTACTGCTCTAGACTTAACCTGAATCAATCTGGCTGAATGTCTCTGGGTATCACTCAGCCCTGGGCCTCTGTGGCTTGGGAATCAGAAATCTGTACTGATTTTTGTATTGTCAAACTCTGCTCTCAGGTAGGGAGCTCAATGGGCATGTGACTGAACTGGATGTCACAGAGTTTCTTTGTCCTCTCCCTAATGTGGCCGCATTGAATAAACCTCCGTTTTCTGTTTCTCCTATTAACTTAGCTGTTTTAATTGACTTCTTGAGTACAAGCAGCTGAACTTGGCTTTTTGGGGTACAGGATGTGTCCCCACATTCAGTAATAGGTAATTCTGAGAGAAAACTGAAGAAATTGGTGGGAGCATTTTGTACATTTTTACTGGCCAATTGAATTTATTACATGCAAGTGTTCTCTTCATTAACATGGGGAACTGAATGGTAGAGTAAACATGACCATTAGTAGAACAAGATTACATTAATAAATGTGGAAAAAATATAATACGTCAAATGCTTTTTCTAAAATTATTCTCAAGACTATCAAGTGCTGTGTCTTGATGACCTCACCATGTCGACATTTTCTATTGTCAAATCAGAAAGTGGCCAACACCAAGCCTTGGGTTAGTCATTAAAAATAACAAGGACATGAGTTTATCATTTCTTCAATGGGACAATAAAACCATGGCTCCAGACTATATCTTAAGGCTGGAGTAAAGATTAAATGAGGGGGAAAAACCTAGACTCTGCCATCTTCTATTCAATGCTGTGCTGCTTGTATGAAAGATTGCAGCCCAATAGAAAAAAAAAAAAATCGATGCAAACACCCATAAGGGAAACTAAGGTGAACTGGCTCTCGCGACTGAAAGGTGAGTCCTGGTTCCAAGGATCTCCCAGGAACCCAGCCAGCCTCTCATCTTTCTTCCTTCTCTGTTGGTTCAATTGCAAGTTACTGCCCCATCAGTTCACAAGATGCTTGTAGCCGTAGCAGACTTTGAGTCTATTGGATAAGAAGAACATATTGGGAGATTACCCCCTCCAAATTGACAGCAGGTGGTATCCTAGATCCTGGGACCCTCTTTCCCTAAGACTATGAGAAAGCAATGACCAATCTTAGGAGGGTTGGACTTAGCTGAATATGCAAGAGACACCGCCAGTGGCAGTGAGTATTGGCCACAGTTCAGGACCTAAGGTAGAAAGATACCCAGTAGCTCCTCAGGTTGTAAGGGGTAACTGGACTCTGCACTGTGCAGGAATTTAATTCCAGAAGGACAGAAAACTTGCAGTAACTGGTAGGGGGTGGCTTTCTTCTACAGATTTCCAGTCATGGTGGCTTTGTACAGACCAACTGGAAGAGAGTTGAAAAGGGTATAAACAAAGCCAAAAGACAGATCAAGGAAAGATCGAAGAAAGCAGTGACCGAAATCAACATTATAATTGAAGAACAACAAAATTTATCAACAGGACGTGGAGATATCCATTGACTTGGTGGGTGACTTTTGCCAGGCCTCATGTCGTTGTAAGGACTTGAAGACTCTGTCTTAGTGGATCCAACTGTGAGAAGAGAAGTAGTAGGGTGATCATCTCTCAATGGCACATTCTGTCAGAGTCCCCAGAACAAGAAACCATGAGCTGTGTAGTAGCAAATGCAACGGCTTACCCTATTGCCACCTGAAGCTTGGTAAGCCAGCATCTTCGGGAAAACAACCAATGTGGTTTGTGAACGGTAGTATTCTTGAGAAAATCCTGGCTTTTGTAATCTTTAAAAAATTGTGTTTGTTTAGAAACTGAACTACAAATATCACCACTGAATATAGATATGGGAGGGAAAACTACTGTGTGCACTGCCCAATAAAATACTATCTTTTTTAAAATTTAAACAATTCTACTTCATGCTTTCCCGAATAGTGTCAAGAATTAAAACCTTGTCCCTTAGCTTCAGCATTAGGGCTGACTTTTTAAAAGATGTGTTTGCAATAAACTGAAGACTTAAGTGCCATTTTGCAGGAACAATATAATCATTAAGATGTTAAACTCTTCCAACGAACCGATCTTTAGGGTTTTTCTCTGTTTCTTACTTTGCTTGTATTGATCTTTAAAGAAGGCTCTTCTGAGGAAATACCGCATGCCCACAGTGATTTTTTTTTCCTTTACTGATGTTTATGGTTTTAAAAATATTTCCTTGTATGGTCCCATTTTTTTCAGATTTTGTTTTGTTTGGTTTATTTAATCCCGATAGACTGGAAAGGACTAATTATTTGGGGGGGGAGTAAATATTGGTTTTATTAACCAACTTTATTCTCCACATTACATGTATTATTAACCTCAAATGCATTTCTTTTATTACTTTAAAAAATGTTAATCATTTTGGCCTCCTCTTTCACCAACAGGTACAAATTGCTTTAAAATACTTAATTTTTCCACCTTGGATTTGCCATTCAAGGAACTTTGATTTTCTAGGTTATCTTAAAATTATAGCTGGAGTGGAATTAGCTCCTGGGCTGAGAGTAAGCACTGGGGCTCCTGGTCGTTGGTGGCGTTGTGTTGCTTGGATGCTGTGCCAGTTTGCTCGCTCCTCAGGGCCAGCAATACAACTTGCTCGGAGCGTCCCTTGTCCATGATCTTGTTAGTCTCACCCAAGAGTCCGGGGTTGCATTGGGGAAAACAGAACTGTATAAACTGGAGTCCAGCAAGACCACAGCTATTCAGATTATGCCCCTTTATTGGGAGGTCCTCATACTCCATATACTCTATGTATTATGACAAACATGTGGCCTTTTGTATTTTTATATCAATTATGAGGTTCATGCTTTTACTGTGTTAAATGCCTTGATATTGGATATGTGAGTGATTTTTTTATTTCTTTTATTTTCATTAGTGCCTCCGATATAGTGCCAAATAAAGCTCGGTTTCTTAATATGTAAAAGTCTAGAAGTAAGTCTGGTTCTTCCTGCCAGTCCCATGCTCCCAGAAATAAGACTCAGCCTCAAAATACATTTATAAATACCTTGGCCGTATAGCTAGGCTCTTCTTCTCTGACTAGCTCATAACTTAACCCACATTCTGATGTGTGGTTGGTTACCTGTGTGGGTACCATGCATCTGTCTTGTCACATCCCAGAATCCTTTCCCTTCCTGCCAATGTCCCACCTCCTACTTCTTACCTCAGATCATTGGCAGGCTTTTTTTTATTGACAGCTGTTGCTTATAAGAGATTCTCTCTAGAAAAAAATTATTCTTCTTTTCCTGAGTCTTATTACAAATGACATCCAGTTGTATTGGCTCTGTCTGGATGTGGCTCTATTCCTACACCAGTTACTGGGACCAAAAGAAAAGTGGCGTTCTTCAATGGGCGGCAGTTAAAGGAGAGGTGTGTAACTTGTCAAAGTGCTAAGAATAAGGGACTGAAGTCTAAAACGGGACATCTGTCTCAACTCCTAAACCCAGCACCAAGACACCAAGGATCAGGAACCATCACAGAAGATGAGGTGGACAGACTGTAAGAGCTGGAGATCAGTAGGAGTGCTGTGGGCAGGTGCTGTCCTCTGGACATGAAGGGACTATCTCACTCTTGAGCTCGCAGCAGCTGGGGTGACCTGCATATTTAGGCCAGTCAAAGTTCTAGCACCTAGGGGGCAGAAGATCTCCAGACCCATCCCTTACTGAGACGCTACTGGAAGTCGATAGTCGCCCAGGAGGGATAATCAGTTTTTATTCCAACAGCCAAGCACATATGGAACAGCATTAACTAGACGTAGTGGGTTATAGAAAATAGCAACATAGGGGCTGGGGATTTAGCTCAATGGTAGAGTGCACAAGGCCCTGGGTTCGGTCCCTAGCTCCGGAAAAAAAGGAAAAGGAAATAGCAACATACATTTTGGATTGGGGGATGTGTTGGGGAGGATGAGAAGGGAATTAGAGGAGGAGGTGAGGGGATAGCGACGGTTGGATTTCATTGTACGTACTTATAAATTCTCAAGAATAAGGAAAATCAATAATAATAAAAAGTTGTATTCTTTCTAACTGTCTAGGCTTTGGTCTTTAATCCCGCCATAATTCTGTGGTCTGAGAGAGCAGAGCTGGTGACGGCTGCTAGCCTAGTTAGGTAGGGTGTTGTGAGGTGGCCCATGCTTGTGCCCATGGAGATTTCAGTGAGATGGCTCTGTGAGTTGTCACATATGCTTCTTGTAGCCCTCTTGTTCTAAGTTCCTGGGTGACAGGCTGGTCATCAATGGTTAGGGGAGGCTGTTGAAAACCATAACTTTCCTACACTGGGAGATTATTCCGCATTTGCAGGTGCAACCAAGAACTAATCGAAAATATGTTGAGAAAAAAAATTAACATTGCATTCTCACACCATTATTCCCTTAAAAATACAGTACAAAAGCTATCTACGTGATATATGCTTGGGTTGGTTATTAAGTGACCTAGAGATGTTTTAAAATATGCAGACACACCCAGGTTATGTACAAATACTACACAACTTTATATAAGAGCCTTGAAAAAGATGTAGAGTTTATTATTCACAGTGCTCCCTGGATTCCCAAGCGACTGTACATGGGGACAGTGATAACAGAGGGGTCGACTGATCCGCCAGGTGTCCAGGTAGTCTTCAGACACTGCAGAATTAACATTTTAATCACAGCGTCTAATACTGATCGGTTGCCATGTGCTAGGCAAGGTACTGCAGACTTAGCATGCGTGGTCTCCTTACTCTTTGGAGCAAGCTGCGGGTCAAGAACTATTAGTGCCCGTCATTTACACATGAGGTACGTTCTGTGTTTAGTAAACACAGCTCTACACTCTCAGCCTTTTGTCTGCCTCAATCACTATTGTGCACTTCCCAGCAGTGATGTGTTCCCAGCGCCTGCTTCTAACAGTTATTCAATAAGCATTTTCCTTTAGGTAGGCATAGTGACCAAGGATCAGGGACCATCACAGAAGATGAGGTGGACAGATTGTAAGAGCTGGAGATCAGTAGGAGTGCTGTGGGCAGGCGCTGTGGGCAGGCGCTGACACGTGCCTGTGGTTCTAGCACTTGGGAGGTAGCAAAAGAATGCTTAAGGGTCAAGACCAGCCTTTGCTACACAGTGAGGCTGAGAACAAGAGGCACATGAGACCCTATCTCAAGCGTGTGTGTGTGTGTGTGTGTGTGTGTGTGTGTGTGTGTGTGTGTAATTTGAAAGGACAACATAAACCCCATTTGTCTTCATTTAAAGACCAGACCTGATTTGGAAAAAAAAAAAAAAAAAAAAAAGGCCATAAGGCACAAGCTCCAGGAACAGACCATAAAATCCAGAAACGAGGTTTTAAAACCCCCTTCCAAAGAACAGCCTGCGGATAACCACAAAAATGGGGAAATACCTTATCTCAGAATGGGCCATCTGTGCTGGCCGGTCCTTTCTCATCCTATGGTTAAACATTCATGACATAAAAATGCAGACCACAGACCACCTGTGGCTCCCTGGCACCCACCAATGAAGTTTTAGATTACCTAATCCTTCTAGAGAGCCCTCCCTCCCTATAAGAAGGTTTGTATGCCCTCGTCTGGGGCCACCATTTCAAAAAAGGTTGACCCTTGCGTGCTGGTTATTTCTGCAGAATAAACACTCTTTGTCTTCGCATACTATCTGTGTCTGGGTCTTCCTTCAGTGGCTTTCAGACCCTTGCAACTGCAACAATGTTTTGAATTGGTGAATGACTGCGGTGGATGTTGTGTGGTCTCCCTGTTTAGGACCCAGGCATTCTGTCCACCCTCTGGATGTGCTGGCTGCTAAGACTCCCAGCTGGCTTTTCTCTAGAAAAGGGTTACACTAGAAGAGGGTTCCAATCCTTCCCCAGGGATTGCACCCAAGACTGGTCTGTGCAAGAATAAAAGATCAATCCCCACTGAAGAAGACCGAGTTCCATCTGAGGTCGCTCAGCTAAAGTGTGTCAGGACAGCAGTGCTGCCTTTCCGTCGTCTGACCCAGCTGCCCTTTGTCCCTCACAGGTGTCTTTACTGTGGAGACTCCTCATGGACACTATGTATACACTGCACTTAGGAGATTGTCTCCTAGGGAGCTTGACTCTAGGCCTCGAGAATGTGCCCTTGGCCCAGATTGGTGGTTCTCAGTTGAACTATGATCTCCACAGCCTGGATTTTCCTCTGAAACTGTTGGAGGCAACTTAGCAGCTGGATGCTTGCTCCAAATTGTGCTGTTATGAAAGCGTGTGTGAGCCTCGGGGAGAGCTGAATACTCAAGGGGTGGCTACCTCAGACCTTAGCTGCTGTCACTGCTGGCTCTCCCTGTGTCTGGAGGATCACTCTCTTGGCCCAACTCCCAGTGCCTGCTCCTGTCTAGGTCACAGTGATAATATTAATCCCACAGGTTGAGAATAAGGCCACTACCACACAATTTTTTAGCCAAATTTGAAGCAAGCATTAAGTACTGGCCAAGATGATGGACTTCGGCCAGGATTATTGGTCACTAGTCACATTTTGCAGAGGCTTAGAAAGGCAAAGCCTTAAGGCTACATATTTCCCATGAGGTCCAATCAGGGGCAAAGCATACATCCCGATACTTCCTGCCTGCATACCTCCTGCCTACATCCAATCGGGGCAAGCCTACATCCCGATACTTCCTGCCTGCATACCTCCTGCCTACATCCAATCAGGGGCAAGCATACATCCCGATACTTCCTGCCTGCATACCTCCTGCCTACATCCAATCAGGGGCAAGCATACATCCTGATACTTCCTGCCTGCATACCTCCTGCCTACATCCAATCGGGGCAAGCATACATCCTGACTTACTTCCTATCCACATATCTCCTGCCTACATGTGATCAAGCACATCTGGTGCAGTTGGGTCAAACAAACTTGTTTAGTAAAGCAAAAACCTGGGGCTTATTATCTTACATAACAATAGCCTCTAGCCGTTCAGGAAGTATCTGTCCCTGGACTAGTGGGCATTTTTGTTTCATGGGTCTCCTAGGCATAGTAATTAAAAGTTAAAACACAACTTTAGCTATCACAGTATCCTAAAATGTGAAAAGCAATGTCTGTTTCCTGTGGGAGGATTTTAGGAGCAACACCAGGGTTTTACCCAATGGGGCCTCCTGCAAAGTGAATACCCTTGGAGAAACATCTCTCTCTCTCTCTCTCTCTCTCTCTCTCTCTCTCTCTCTCTCTCTCTCTCTCTGTCTGTCTGTCTCTCTCTCTCTGTGTGTGCCTGTCTCTCTACCTCTCTGTGTGTGTGTGTGTGTCTGTCTGTCTGTCTCTCTCTCTCTCTCTGTCATCATCCCCCTCCCCCAGCTGTTGTTGAGTGACCAGCTTTACCCCCTCATCCCTGTGTAACGGAGTCCTCCATTCCTTTTGCCTCCCCCCACTACCCACCAAGCTCTGCAAATAGTTAGGGCAGGGAGCAGGGATGAGTGTGCTATGGGAAGGGCTGTCTACTGACAGAGAAAACACCCAGGGAATGAATGTCTTGCTATTTACAGCAGAGGAGTCAGAAAGTGCAGCACATCTGTCGCCCTGGCTGATTCACCTGCAAAATGGGGACTCTTCATTAAGCTGATCAGATAATTAATTAACTAATATGCGCACACAGAGCACTCAGCCTGGAGTAACTTTATAAATGGCACTTGTGCCAATGACTAGTCTTTTGCCACTCAATCTGAAACCATTGTGCTGGGCTCTGCTGGGGCTGGAACTCTGCAGGACATATTTCTGTCTGTTCAGCTGTTCCCTGGGGGACCCTGGTGATGGGGAAACTGTGAGGACTGGAGGTAGGAAAGGGGTTCTGCTCTTCCTCTGTGGGCTCAAAGCAGCCTGTTCCCATTAGTGTCACCTCGGCCATGTTTCCTCTGCCCCTTGCTGGAGCAGCTTCTGAATCTAGTTGGGAAATTTCCCCCTCATTGCACCTCCCAGGTACCAGGGTACTGTTACCCCATCTTCAGAGGTTCTAGGTTACTCTTCCAATTCCCTACCCCATCTCCGTACTTGGCGGTGGGTGTTCAACAATTGCTTCCTGCAGCCTCCACAGCTACTACTCTTTAGTGTCCTCTTTAACTGGTTTGGTTACTGAATTCACCTTATACCTAGTTGGCAAATTTTTAAGTACTTAATTCTTGCTGCTCAGATTACCAGTCTGGGTTCTGTCTCCTAATTGGACCCTAATGGGTCCATTACATAAGAAAATGGAGCTTCACACTGGTTCAGCATTTCTCCAAGGTCACAGAATTTGTAGGTACCTCTTGGGTATTTAAATCCAGGTGTACTTGATACCAGAGCTTAGCATGATCAGGATGTTCTCCCACCAGGGTGCTCCCACGTTCTCATTCTACTGACTTCACCCAACCAGCCCCATCATAAGTTCCACCCACTAACCCGAAGCCTGGAACTGTGGGTAAAGACACAGCCGCAGTGCTGTGACAGTGTCTACGATGGCTAGGTTCTTGGAGATCTACTTGAGAAAATTATCTGAGCCAACTTCTGAAATTTTCATCAAGTAAAGAGGGATAAATATTAAGTTAGTTATAAAGGGATATTGATGTGTTTTGTTAAACTGAGGATATGTTTTATAGAGCTCTGTATGGTGCGGTGAGCCATGCTAAGGTATCCCTTCTCCCTGGGGTACTAGACATACAGCAGGTCTAGTACAGAATAGAGTTTATTTGGGGGCATAGGGAGGGAAGTTGAAAAGGGAGTAGAGAGAGAAAAGAGGAGAGGGAGGGGGGGGGGAGAGGGAGAGGGAGGGAGGGAGGAGGGAGGGAGGAGAGAGAGAGAGAGAGAGAGAGAGAGAGAGAGAGAGAGAGAGAGAGAGGAGCTTCTTCTTGGGAAGGGGAAGCTAGACTTGGAAGTTCAGGGCAGAGGGCAGGGTATGCCAGCCAGCCCCTGCAGGGGCTGAAGGATGCTGGGAGAACCTGAAGGCCAGATCCACTTTGCTATGTAACATATTTGTCCTGGGTCTGAATCCCAACATTGAGAAAGGAAGGACCTTTCATTTGTAAGATGCGACTGGAGAAAAGGCTGACATTGCTGAGAAGTCTGCCAAAGCAGGGACTATTACCGAATTTATAAAACTTTTGTGCCAAATATTTCCAGGACTCAAGTTTCCTTATAGTGCCATAAAGATAGAATTTTCTATGAAACATCTTATCCAGCACTGTAGCAGAAAATTCAGTTTCTATTGTCATAAATGTCTAATTGGAAATGGTGTCTCAAAGAAAAACAAGTGAGCTGCTAAATAACGATTGTCAAGAAATAGTAATGTCAGTAGACAGTGGAAAAAGCCTACACAACATGTTTGTAAAAACAGAGGACACTGTCCAAGTTCCAGGTCATTACCAAGGAATGAGGACAGAGTCTCACTGTGGGTGGTGACACGGGGCTATTATGATTCTCTGCTAGGAAAAACAAGATCAAGAACACATAAAAAGAGTCTTTTCACAAGTTGCAAGAACCAAGGCCACTTAACTTTCCTGTCGCCAAAAAGAATGTTCCTAGGGGCAAAATAATCATGTATGTAATTGCTTTATATAAAAAATTGATGCTTGGAGTTATGCTAATTGATAATTTGCTAAATAGTTAATGCCAAATACATGGCAAGAGAAGCAAATATCCAAATATTCTTCCCAGCCTTATGCATCTCTTCTCTACCATTCCAACATCTTGCTTTTTCATCAATCGATTCTATTTCTTGGAGGATCTTATGGCTTATACTTGATAAGTTATTTCTCCACCAATGAAATGAGCCAAGTCAGGACACACACAAACATACACACACACACACACACACACACACACACACACACACACACACGTTTATTGGGAAGCTGCTGCTCTTGGGCTGGTTCAATGGCTTCAAGGACTAAAGCCAGAGAAGTAGCAATTGGCAATTGGAGAGAGAGAGAGAGAGAGAGAGAGAGAGAGAGAAGAGAGAAGAGAGAGAGAGAAGAGAGAAGAGAGAGAAGAGAGAAGAGAGAAGAAGAAGAGAGAAGAAGAGAGAAGAGAGAAGAGAGAAAGCAAGGAAGTGTCTGGATTATATAGGGAGGAGTCTGGGGTAAAGGCAGACCCCTGGCCTGGAAAGTTTAGGATTGTGGGCAGTGTACACCAGGTAGGGACTGAGGGATGCTGGGATAAACTGGAGGCCAGGTCTGTTTGGATATGTGAAACATGTACCCCAGTCCCTTATCCTGAATTCTGACACCCGACAATACGGTTTACTCACGACATTTTAAAGACAGAAAAATGACAGAATTTGGTGATCTTTCCACCAAGCTAACAGCTTCCCCTGGTGCACATTTCATAATTCTTTCAATAGAGAACCTCGTCTGTGTAATTTCAGTTGTGTGGTGCTGGGGATTGAACCTGGGGCCTCGGAAATGCGAGGTAAAATCTATACCACGGAGCTATCTGAAACAAAAGCAGAAAGAAGCCAGTAATGGCTATAGTGTCCGGCAGGCATAAAAACAAGGCTCTGTTAGACCCTTGGCTTGGTGACCCAGAAGCTGTGTCTTTTGTGATGGAGATTGGTAAAGTGTAAAGGGGCTGAAGTGGGCGGGGCCTGGGCACCATGGGTGGGCAGAGCTTCAGAGAACAAGTGTGGAGAGAGGGAGGAGAGGGAGGGGGGGGGGGAGGGAGAAGGGGGGGGGAGGGGGGGAGGGAGAGAGAGAGAGAGAGAGAGAGAGAGAGAGAGAGAGAGAGAGAGAAGGTACTATAATAAAAGCAGGCAGGTGACAGAGCTAAGGCTCTGCAGTGCTGCCTGACAGGAGGACTGCAAGTGGCTTCCTCAAGGGAGAGGCGTCTGGAAAAGAAAGATGCATCATCTCTTTAAGAGGAGAGCTAATCCTCTGTAATATGTCTTCAGGTGACTCATTTCCTGGAGGATAGAATCCTGCCCAGGAGATCGACAGTCCTGGCAAAATTAACTCCTTTTTTTCTTTTCTTTTCTTTAAGACAAGAGTGTTAATATGTAGCCCTGATTATCCTGACACTCACTATGTAGATCAGGTTAACTTGAACACAGAGATCTATCTACCCCTGCCATGATTAAGGGCACGCAACACCATGTGCAGCCCAAATTAACTCTTAAAAGGTAGAGACCAGAGTAAGTAATGTCCTGGCTTAGAACTCAGGTAGAACCCAGGGCCGGAAGTAGAACTTACATCCTATTCTTTTGTCCTGGAGGAATGAGCTTTGCTTTAAGGAGCCTCAATCAAGCACAGATACCTCTGGCTTTTCTTATGGTAGTTCTAACTGGAGACAAAGCTAAGACCTGGGGAACGTGGGAATAGACCACGTGGCTGGCTTTAGGAATGTAATCTAGGAAGACGGAATGGGGGAGGGGAGGGCAAGACCTGCCTGGGCTATGTTTGCCATGTTTAGGGCTACTAGAGCTCCTCAGCTGGGCCTCAAACTTAGGTTTTCTAGAAGAGCAGCCAATGCTCTTAAGCACCGAGCCATCTCTCCAACCACAAGAGTATTTTCTCTTTTGGTTTAAATCAGACAGGGTAAGGACCTTGAAAAACCCAGCTTCATTTCTCGGTTTGTTCTGTTTTGTGGTTGTTTGCTTGTTTGCTTTGCGTTTTAGGCAAGGTTTTACTAAGCAGCCTTGGCTGGCCTGGAACTTGCCGTGGAGTCTAGGCTAGACCTGAAACCAGAGATCAGCATGCCTCTGCCTCCAGAGCGCTGAGATTAAAAGCGTGCACTACCAAACCTGGATTGAAAAAAATCTGATCTTGAAAGAGGAAAGCACAAGGATAGAGATGGTTCTTCTCTCTCAGCGTTCTGCTAAAAGTTATCTCACGGGTACCAGGCATCACTTATAATTATATTAAAATCTTATAACATTGCTATTTTTATTATAATAGCAAGAGAATGAAAATGAGACATGACCGCTCCTGGGTTTGGTAGATGAGAAGGTTCTTATCGAAGAGGTGAAGGCGAGCTCAGCCAGAACCATCTGGAATGGTTCAGTCTGAGCCCCAGGAAGGGGAGGGGGTGGAGGAGGGAGAGAGAAAGACAAGAGAGAGGAAGCAGAGAGAACACATGGGAACCAAGAGGCCAAGAGTGGAACCAGGAACCAAAATGGCTGAGGTTACAAAGGGAAGAAAAGCTTTGGGAAGGGAATAGAAGCTCAGGGGATGGAGAGGTTCAGGGTAGGGGGCGGGGTGGAGCCACAGGTATGAGGGAAGAGCTGGCCATCCTTGATATGTTAATAGGCACCTCCGTTAACCCTTTGCCTAGAGCTCCTTTGAGACCTAACAGTAAGCTTACTTAGACTTCAAAATGTCACTGTGTGTTGGTCTGTATCTCTTGTAATCTCCACCGTAAAAGGGGAATTTAACAGAAATACTTGATAAATGTATGCATCATTTTGCATGTATTACAACAGCAGAAAGCCTTGAAGCAGCACCCGAAAGGCTATCAGTTTTGGCCAAGGGAGGGTTTGCTTGTATGAATGGCTTTGACTTTTGTTTTAAATGGCCACTCAGATTAAAAGTGCAAGTGGGTGGGATTTTTTCCATTGGATGTGGTGTTCAAGGGAAATACTGTACCTGGGATACCTATCTTCATATCTGTGGAGATCTGTCCTCAGTAATGAACAGCAGCCAGGATATGACAGAGCAGAACTGTCAGTCTCGCTTGACAACTGAGGAGTTGCCTCCAGAAGACTGGCTTGTGGCCGTGTCTGTGGGGCATTTTCATGACTGCTCCTCCTCCATGGAAGGAGAACCAGCTCACCATGGGTGGTTCCATCTCTAGGCAGGTGGCTTGGACTATACGAAAGCCCTGAGCAAGCCAGTAAGCAGAGCTCCTCTGTGGTCTCTGACTGAGTTCCTGCCTTGGCTTCCCCACTGATACACAGTAACCTTAGACAGTTATCTTGTTAAGCGGTAGCTGACTCCATTTTTCTTTTTAGCTCAACAATGTCAGATTATGATTGTGTCCTTCACTAAGGGTTTTTGTTGCTGTTGTTTTTTTTATTTTGTTTTTCCTCAATAATCTTGTGAACTACACATTGTAAATTGTCTTCATTGTTTCGAGAACTGACTGGCCATAAATTGTTTCATGGTGTGTTAACTGTTTTACTATAAACCCATGACATGTCTGACCATAAACCCATAACATATACCTTTTCTATGGTCATAAAAATAACTGCAAAATTCTAGTGTTTTTTTCTTTCTTGTTTGCCATAAAAGGGTCTCTCTGTTTCTGCTCTGGGCTGCTTCCATTCTCTTACTCCTGAGGAGATTAGAACTTTCGCCTGCCCATAAAAATAAAGTTTTTGCCTTGCAGCATCTCTGTGTTTGCTCCTGGTTTTTGACACCATGACAGCCGTTAAACCAAAGTTTCTTTCCCAAATTACTTTTAAAAAAACAAAGAAGAAGAGGAGGAGGAGGAAGAAGAAGAGGAGGAGGAGGAAAAAGAGGAGGAAGAAGAGGAAGAGGAAGAGGAGGAAGAAGAGGAGGAGGAGGAGGAGGAGGAGGAGGAGGAGGAAGCTATGCCTTTTACAATGAAAGTTGGCAAGCAAGGTGTGGAGGAAGGTAGGGAAGTAGAGCGTCAGAGCATTAATGGGATCCCCGGTGTATCAGGGAAAGCATGTTAGTCTTTGGTTAGTATTAGAACGAAAAAGAGATAGAGAGAAGATAAAAAGTTATGGTTTTTTCAAGTTAGGACTTAAAAATGCAGACAAACTTCTTGCCTGAAAGAAGCATTGTAAGCATCTGTACCAAAGGAGGGGTCTCTCTTAAGTAAAGAATGTTATTAAGGGGAGAATTAGTTTTCCTTCTTCTCAGCGTGTCATGGCCTGGGCCAGCTTTTCTGGAGGGGTAGATTCTTGGCTAAGTGAATGGCAGGTCCGTGTGGATTAACTCTTCAACAAAGGAGATAACTGCGTATGTGACAGCTAGTTTTCATTATCAACCCAATAATGTGGGAAGAGACTCTTAATGATGGCTAGTCTAGGTTAGGTTGGTCTGTGGGGGAGTGTCTTGATTACTGTGAGAAGACCAGCTTAAGCATCGGTGATACCATTCCTAAGACAGAGCATCCTGAACTGTATGCAAAGAGAGAAAACAGGGCGAGGGCCATTCCTCTCTGCCCTTGATGGTGGATGCCATGTTCCTGCTGCCCACTTCTCAAGGATGGGCAGTAACTTAGAATTGTGAGCTAAAATAGGTCCCCCCCAAGGCTTTTCTTTGTCAGAGTAATTTAATCACAGTAATAGAAATGAAAGCAAGAAGACATTATTTTGGGTAGTTTAGGTCAAGTCTCTACCCAGGGCCAGAGGTAGAACTCTGGATTCTATTCTTTTGACCAAGAAGAAATAGCTTTTTGTCTTGGTAGGCTGATTTGGGTCTGGGGTTGTTCAGAGATTCACCAGATTAATAAATATTAATAAGTAAAAGCCTAATAAATTACTGGCCAGGACCATGGATACTAGGCTCATGCTCAGAGAATGGCCCAAGTTACATTTACCTTTAATGACAAAACTCACAAGGCTACCTACTTCCTGCCATCATGCAATCAGAGGCAAGCACGTGCCCTGACTTACTTCCTGCCTCTATGTAATTAAGTATACATCTTGTTCACTTAGGGCAACCAAGCTTGCTTACAGAGGCGGAAACACATGGTTTGATATCTTACATGAACAGCAGCCTCCAGCCTTCCAGGAAGTGACTGTCCTGGGCAAGTGGGGCTTACACGTTAGAGGTGGTTTTGTTCTACAGGTCTCTTAAGCACAGTAACTTAAACTTGTAACATTAGCCAGCGCAGGGCCTCATCAAAGCTCAGAGTACATCCACCTTTTCATATAGTAATACGAATCCTAAAGAGGGGCTTTCTTTCTAGTGTTGCTGGTGGAAACAGGAGACTTCACCCTCAGTGGCCTCCAAGGCAGTTTGTCTCTGTAACAGTGTGGGGACACATTCATTAAGCACCCACTGTTTCTCTAGCCAGAAAACAAGAGGCGAAGAACTTAAAGTAACATGGGAACCAAAAGAGTAGAGCCGAGCAGCTAAGTGGCAATAATAATAAAATAAAAAAAGAATCTAAGTAAATAATAACAATGAACTCAGCAGCCGAGCGTCACAGTGTCACCAGAGCCACCACAGAAGGCTAAGAGACACAGCCCAACGCTGCCAGCTGCAGTTGACAACCTTGCTGGAGGTCCTTTCAGAACCTCTACTCAGGGAGCGCTGGGATTCCTGACTTACGTTTCAGAAGACAATTTCGGGATGAGTCAGTACGAAGTAGAGCTGGCGTCTTTTAAGAATCGGTCTTTCTGTGGATCTCGGCACAGGCATTAGTGGGGAGATGCTTCAGAGAAAGACGGTGGACATGGTTTTGGTTTTTATCTCTGCTTTCATGTTAGACGAAACAGTATTTCATCATACAAAATGTATTTTCATCCAAAACTATTTTCCCTTTAATCTTGTAACCAGAAATATAGTCCCACATCCCGCTAGTCGGTTTTCATCAACTTGATGCAAACTGAGACATATCTGGGAAGACGGGAACTTAATTGAGAAAATGCCTCCATACGACTGACCTGTAGGCAAGCCTGTGGACATTGCCTCAATTGCTGTGGGATGGCAAACCCAACTGTGGGTGGGGCTAGCCTGGGAACATGGGCGCATGTGTGCATGTGTGCGTGCGTGCGTGCGTGCGTGTGTGCGTGTGTGCATGTGTATAAGAAAGTAAATTAAAAAGTCTGTATGCAGTGAATCTGCGCAGCGCACCTCCCTGGTCCTGCTTCAGCTCCTGCCTCCAGGTTCTGGCTTTGAGTTCCTGCCCTGACTTTTATTATGGACTGAGGTGTGGAAGTGTAAGCCAAGCCCATGGCTCCCCGACTCGCTTCTGCTCATGGTGCTTATCACAGCAACAGAATCCTAAGTCAGACTCATGCCTGAAACTGTTTATATATTCTATTACTTGCTGGTCCCTTTCTGCTTTATGTATTGTTTTGTTTTTTGTTTGTTTTAAACTAAAATTCTGAATAAAAATTTTTATTCCAAGCCAGGCCTAGTGGCGCAAACCTGAAATCCAACTACGTGGGAGACTGAGGCAGAATGTTTGCAAATTTGAGGACAGTCTGGGTTATACAGAGAGTTCCAGAATAGCCTGAGCTAGTGTGGGGTCGTCTCCAAAATATATTATTCTTCTAACAAAATAAAATAACATCACACTTTAAATAAAAACCTAGACCGCTGCTGAATTCGGAAACATGAGCATTGTATTTGAAACGTTAACACTATAAACACAGTCAAAACAAATGGCTCTAGCCCTTCTCTACCAGCAAGTTTAATGTATTGAAGAACTTTAATGCACGAGTACAGGTTGCTACTCTCCAATTTCACATTCCTGGTGTTACTTTGGATTTTCTTTCAAGTTGTAAAGGCTTGGCTGTAGGGCACTCAGACCATCTGCCCAATTGCCTATAAAAGAAAAGGTGTTTTTTTCAGGATCCGAGTGTTGCAATCCTAATGGTGACTACTGTATTCCCGAGGTGACTTCTTGGGATAGACAGCTGATTCCCCCTTCTGGGGGAGGGAAGAATAGGCAGGGACCACATGGGTCAGTGAGGGACATGGAATCCCTCAATATGTCTTCCCCCTGCTTGCCTAGCCTTGGAAGACATCATTTCCCAAACAGTACCTACCGGCACAGGAGGTCATGCTCCCTGCCAACACCTACAAAGAGGTCCGTCAGCGCAGTGCCTACCTTTCTGAGTAGTGTCCCTCCTAGATGCCTCTGACTCTGTCAGCCCTGCCAGAGGTTATCATTTGATTCACTGATTCCCACCCAGGGTGTCCAGCTCCCTAGATTGGACGTCATTCTATTTCCATCTCTATGTCCTATGACCTTATAGTAGTAAGGCATGTGGAACGGGAAAATCGCATTGGCCTTTGAGGGAGTAGCTTTAGGCTAGGGACACTTCAGAGTCACAGCTCTAAGGTGGCCATAGGTGGCGACACTGGATGATCCTCTGAGTGATCTTGGGAGCTGTGGCAACTTTGGTGACAGTAAAAGGTTCCTGACCACAAAGACCAAAAGATAATTTCAAATGAAGAGTGCAATGAAGCCTGTGTTTCTGACAGCTCTCACCAATGCTGCTGCACAGAGCTGCACCGCGGCCTCTGTTCAGAAGGCGGGACCCTGGCACGCTGAACTGTCTGTGCCACCATACCGTGCAACCCCAATGGGCACTGCCTGGCACACCCCAGTCAGCTTCGAGACTAGTATGTTATGAATGGGCATGTTGCTACTGGACGTACACAGTTTCTGTCTTTATAGATCCGGAATGGCTTTATTATAGAAAACTAAGACATCCATTTTCCTATTGACCTGCATTCTTCAGCATGACTGGATCAGATTAGTGTATCTTCGAAAAGCATTGTGTCGTAACATCTGGTTGTAAAATTTGAAGGTAGAGTCACTGAGTGTCCTTTAAAAAGTATGCCACAAGTTTTGGCTTTGGATTAGGGCAGAATTTTCAGTAATTTCTGAAATGGCCCCAAAATGTAGTTTTGGAGTACATATTTATGTGAAGCAACATTCTCGGTATTAACAATTGCAAAATCAATAATAGTGATGAACTTTAGAAATATACACTAAAGATGCTCCATGCCTTGCAGTAGCAAATACACAGCCAGGATTTAATTCTTCATGTAGAACCAAATTCATCTATCTCATTAGGAGGCAAGTTCATTTTTGTTGTTGATAAATGTGAAGATTACATGTATAGCAAGCAATTGTTTTAGGATGCATTTCTTTGTTGGAGAGGTGGCTCAGTGATTAAGAGTGATCACCGTTCTTGCAGAGGACCTGGGTTCAGTTCCCGGCATCCACATCAGGCGGCCCACAACTGCCTGTAACCATAGGTCCAGGAAATCATTTGCCCTCTAGTCTCCCTGGGCGCATGCGCACACAGCACACATGAACTCACTCAGGCACACATAAGCATACACGTTTTTTAATCAATTGAATGCTTTATTATCATTAATTGTTTGATTTGTACACCTGTATACCTGAGAACGTGTAAAGTTTTCTCAGACAAAAGCAAAAGGCCGGGTTTGGAGATGTTAAGAGCCCAGCCCTGGAGAACTTTCCCAAAGAGCCAAAGGGGAACAGCAGATGGGTCCAGCCAGTATTAATGAAATGAGGGAACAGCAGAGAGTGACCTGGGCAACCTGGGAACAGAACAGGGCCCCAGTTCCCAGGTCTTGGGCTGGTTGTAGCTTTATTGGACTGTGAGGACTGCAAGCCACCCGATGACACGAAGCTTGAACAGAGAAAGCGTCTCCGGCCAAATGAAGAAGAAATAGCGCAGGCGTGTTTCATCACTATAGCTTTTAACTTCGTGGTCATTTTCAAGGCCGTTCTGTGTGGTCCCAAACTAAGGAGGGGTGTTTGAGTGAGCCTCAGTTTACCTTTCAGCTTTGGGGTGCATTAGAGCTCCCTGCTTTTTACCTTGAGCCTCAGGGTTGCAGACCCCAGCAGCTTTTCTGCTTCACCTCTGTAGTTTGAGGGTTGTCCACGGAGGGGCTGGAGCTTGGAAGCTCTAAGCTGCCTTTTCACGCGTCTGCCTTCTTCTCTCCTAGTTCCTGACCCTCTGACCCACTCCAGCTGTTTCAAATCCTTAGCCTGACCATTTTAACACCCTACCTGATCTGAATCTGGCTCTCATATTTTCTCTGTCTAGATTATGGTTTTTCTTAAATTATCCATATTCTCTCCCCCACCCATAATCAGGTTTGATAGGCCAGGTAAGAGGAAGTGCTTCAAATGTGCCTTTAGCATACATGAGGCATGGGGAGGGGATGTTCTGCCTGTTTAACTTATGACTCGAATTGTGAAGTCTCATTTTCCTGGTCCTCCTCTTTATAGGACAGATGTGTGGAGGGGCTGGTTTTGAGTGTGTCTAACCTCCATTATCATTACATTCTGATGAACTCCCTCACAGTTTAGCTTCTGACTAAGTATTTTCTCCTTCAGGCAGGCTTTATTAAAAAGAACACAATTGAATGGCACTGTCAAATGGTTTCTACTTCCTGCTGGAAGCGCAGGGTGTCGGAGGTTTCATCAATGTTCACTGTGAGACATGTTAGAGGCCCGATAGGTAAACAAGGGCAGAGCCTCCCCGGGGTTCAGAACCCTTGGGTTACCAACTCTTAGACCTGGTGGCCACAGTTAGAATTGCCTCCCCAGGCTTCTAAGCTCAGCCAGACCTGTGGTTGTGTGGGCTTTTCTGCTCACTAGGTTGGCCTCTCTGTGTCTGCCCAGCTCAGAGGAAGCCATCTGCCTTATGGCATCGCTCTCTCACCTGTTAAGAAGTGTTGGCCTTTGAGCTTTCCCCTGTTCCCTTATCCCTGTCCAAGCTTCCTTTATGCTGGACCCCAAAGTGTGATGTCTTTTCCCTTTGATTGAGGTAGGGTCTGGAGGGTAGCCCTTACCAGCCTAGAGCACACTCTGTAAGCCAGGCTGGCCTTGATTTCAGTGGTGGGTTTGCTTTTGATCCCCAGGGCTGAGGATCCAGGCTTTGCCCTGAGTGTCTCCCTGAGGGAGCCTTCTCTGTCTTTCCAGTGTGATTCCCTATTATCTGCTCCCACCACACCTTTTGATTCCCAGGGCTCTCCTCTCTATCATGATAACAAATTCATTTGCTGGATTCCCCTTCTGATGGCAGGCTCTGTGAGGAAAGGACTACCTCAGCCTATGTATGCTGTTTTCCAGCATTCATTCATTCATTCATTCATTCATTCATTCATTCACCTCCCAGTATTGGGCTTGCAGTCCTATTCAAAAATGTATCTGGGGAGATGATGAATGAGTGGAGTAGGAAATCTATCATTATGAACTACACTTCAAGGAAATTAGAAATGGTTGTTATATAATTAATCAACTCCATGATTATGTGCTAAAAGTCTACCAATGTCAGGCCACGGATTATAAAACTGATTATGAAAAAGATACAGAAATACGAAAAGGTATTTATAATGTAATCTAATGAAAGAAATAAGAAGCAGAACCCAGAGCCTGCAACATGATTATAACCCTAAGCACATGCAGGAGGCACCCTGGGGCTGTGCGGTGGTTTTAAGGCTATTTTTAGTCAAAGTCTCTCTCTTCAGATGAAACCTTAGAAACCTAAAATGCAAAAGCAGAGGGCTTTTGTTTCTTTGTCTGCTTGCTTTGTTTTTGTCTTAGCACTGGGGGAGTGGGCCAGAGCCTGCCCACCCCTCTCTTTCTATTCTTATTCCCCTTTCCACTAACATTAGCGTCTTCACAGAGCCGTACTGGCGAATGCTCCCAACCGACCTCTGTGGACACACCGTGGCTTAGAATAATTTTTCTGATCTCCCAGAATGCCACTAAAAGAACAGTAAAGCAATCCAAAAGGTCCATGCTCACGAGATGAAGGAAGCGGGCGAGGAGCTCGGGTCAGCTTAGCTTTGGAACATGGCCAGGGGCTGGTGGAGAAGGGTCTGACCTGGCGAGGCTGACGAGATGAAAATCCACTTTCTGCTGATGTGGGATGGAGGGAAGGGACCCTGTTTCCTAGCACAGAATCGGAGATGACAGATTCTTCAGAAAAGAATGAGATGTAGGGTCAGAAACGGGGGTTTTGTTGCAAGGCTTTTGAAGATGTCCGATGTCGGCATTCCTTAGGAACCAGGCTTTCTCCTGGGGAAACGGAACAAGAGGCTCCAGATTGGAGGCTGCTGGAGACCATTCATTGAGATAACAGAATTAACTGATCGGCCTACAGCGGGACACACGACTCAGATGGGATCAATTGAGTATACTCTTGGCACTTTTATTTGCTGAAGTTGGCAGGCAAAAAAATTCGGAGTTGGAAATATTAAAATGAGAGGAATCGGCTGCAGTGACGGGTTGAGTGAACGGCTGATGTTGATTGTTGACTGGGAAGGATCTAGAACTAAGGAGAGATAATCCCCTGCCTGATTAGGTAACTGAAGTGGAAAGGCTCTCCCTAAACGTGGGCACCACTATCGCTCCGGCTGAGGTCTAGGACCGCATAAAGCAGAGACAGCGAGTTGAACACCAGCAATCATCTCTCTGCTTCCAGGCTATGAACAAGCTGTGGCCACCCGCTTCACGTCCCTGCCACTCTGCCTTCCGTGCTGTGATCGACTGTAACCTCCAACTGTGACATGCATGGGCTACTTCCTAAAGCTGAAGAGGGATGTGAGTTCGAGGCTAGCATGAACTCCTCCTTTACCAAGAGTGATGACATATGCCTGTAATCTCCGCATCGGAAGGAGGAGGTTGCAGGAATTCAAGGTCGTCCTGTGGTACACGGTGAGAAATATGGTTTTTTGTTTGTTTTTGTTTTTGTTTTTTTTAAAGTCAAAAACCAAAACAGGAAAAATAAGGAGATCATTATTTCAGACTATGCTTTGCTCTAGGCCCCCAATAAACCTGGCTAAAACTCAAATAGAACCACTCATGTTTACATTGCCTGCCAGGGAGTTTACCTCATCTCAGGAGAAACAAGGATTAGAAAGATCACAGACAAAGAGGTTAGTTCCAGAACTGCTCTGTGACTTAATCTTTACACAAAAGGGGGAACCTGGGATAACCTGACATTGACCAATCATCACCACCCGATTGTGCTGCCTTCTGCCTCACCTTCCAAGGCAAAGGACTTGGAAATGGATGATTGAATGTTGTTTTCTCAGCTCCGTTTTCTTCAGCCTTCCTGGGTATACAATGCAGATTGCTGTTTCGAGCGTGGGAACATTTATTCTACTGGATGAGTGAAATGGTGCCTTATTTTGGAGTTAGAAATAAGACCAAGTAAGTGGTTAAGTTAAACTTTCTCCTTTGTCTGATCTTAGGATTTCCTCTCCTCAGAGGCAAAGCCCATGTAGAGTAGACAAGTATGGGGAGAGGAGATGTGTGTGTGTGTGTGTGTGTGTGTGTGTGTGTGTGTGTGTGTGTGTGCATGTGTGTTGGAGTATGTCAAGGTGGGAGAGGAGGAAACACGTGTGTGTTCTGTGTAAAGCCTCTTGTCTTCATCCTTGACGTTCCCAGCTCTGACCTTTCCTCTAATTCTCCTTTAGTTCTGTGACTTGTGCAGTATCCGTTGTCTTCTCTTCTTGGGGAACTAAAGTATCACCTCCAACAAATTATTTCCTGTGATTTTGGAGGTTGCATATCTAGATGCTGCAGGGCTGGTTTCATTTCCAATGAGAATGTGCCCACAGGCTTCCGCATTTGAACACTGTATGCCTGCATGTCGGAAGAGGGCATTATAGATGGTTGGAGCCACCATGTGATTTCTGGGAACTGAACTTAGGACCTATGGAAGAGTAGACAGTGTATTTGAACACTCTGATCCCAGTTGGTTGTACTGTTTGGGGATGTCTAGGAGGTGTGACCTTGCTGGAGGAAGTGTATCGCTGATGTCAGGCTTTGAGATGTCAAAGTTCACAACCATGCCTTATGTGTGTTCTTTTCTCTCTCTATGTCTCCGTCTCTCTCTGTCTCTCTCTGTCTCCCCTCAACCCCCATTTATACTTGTGGGTCAAGCCCTGAGCTCTCAGATGCTGCTCCATCTCCCATGTCTCTCTGCCATGACAGAACCTTATCTCTCTGGAACCATAAGCCCAAATAAACTCTTTCTTCTCTAAGTTGCCTTGGCCACAGTGTTTTATCACAATAGAAAAACTAACTAACTAACAGGAGCTTGAACACATCCCGTGCCCTCACCTGGTCTCTTCTGCATGTGCTTGGTTCTGACGTCATCTTCCAGTAAAGGTGACAGTCAGACTAGACCCCCCCCAACCCATTTCATTTGAATTGCTTCATTAAAGGTCCTGTCTCCAAATGCTGTTGTATTCTGAGGTACCAAGGACACAGTTCAGTGCTGAACGTCTTCTGATACAGATAACAAACATCTTGAAAAAAAAAGTAACTCAAGCTATTTCAAACCGTATCTGCCATTTAAGCTCAACAAATAATAACTCACCATCCACTTGGGGCTGGGGACTGCCTGGTGGACATTCTAGTCTTGAGAAGCTATTTTGGAAATCTGCCATTTCCTTTTCCTATGTTTTTATTCCTTGAGGCAGGAAGTGGATTGGGGTTTGTACATCCAAGGAACCACATGACTAGATCTTCTACCTGTCAGATCCTGGTAAAGTTCTACGTGCCTTAACTTCTTCATCTGTGAAATATAGATGGCCCTACAGGCAGATAGTCCTAGAGTTGTTGAGAGGACATTGTCTGGATGGGTAGAAAGCACTGGAGGCAGGCACACGGGGACATAAAGTTATGTGTGCATTATGAAGTGTTCATCCAACAGTGCCTACAGGGGATAAGATGTGCCAGGCACATGGTAGCCTCAGTAAATCTTTATTATTTTTCTCATAAATGTGTCTTCTCATAAATGGGTCAGGCGTGCACCACTAAAATGGCCCATAATAAGTGATTCTTTACCTCCTCACTAATCAGGGTGTAATTTGTAGAAATTCTTTTTCATCGCTTAGTCAACAGCTACTAGTGAACATCTGTAGCTCTAAAGAGCGTACCTTAAATAATTTAGGCTATTTGAAAAGACAATAAAATGGAGTGTTTATTGTGAAAAGAAAAAAATCCTGACATGTCTCAAATTTAATTTTAAGGGTCAGAATATAGAGGGGAGAAAAGATGAGACCACTTTGGGCCAAAGGAGCAAAGCCTGCTTTGTGTTCCTGAAACCCCAACATAAATCCCACCGGGGGACCACCAGGAGGACCACCAGGGACCACTGTACCTGTTCACAGGCGGGCTTCCTGCAGTTAAGTCCAGCCAATCCCAGAGACAAACCTGCTCCGTTTTACACAATTCTAGTCCACATCTCTATAACCAGTGTAGATCTGTTATAAACTATTTATGCTTTCTCTTCACAAGTCTTCATTATAAAAATATTTTATGACTGCAGTTTGCCTGGTATTTCCAACTGCTGTCCAGCCTCGATGTTGGTAGCTGCAGGGAAAGTCTTACCACCTGCCTCTTCTCTTGACCTTTCTAAGGCTCAGCAAACCCTCACCGCAGAGATCCCTCAGCCTCAGGAGCTGTTGTTTGACTGTAGGATGGGTCAGGTGGGAACGGAGACTGCTGGCTTCCGGTCCTTACAGTAGTCTTAGACTGAGTCACTGGGAGGGAGTTTATCCAAAGTTGCTTATACCCTCTGGGCTCTGGCATGCTTATTTACAAACTGAGGCTAAGCTGTGTGACTTGTGTGAGTGAGTGTGTGTGCGTGTGTGAGTGAGTGTGTGTGTGTGTGTGTGTGTGACTGTGTGAGTATGTGAATATGTGTTTGTGTGGGTGCATGCATGTGTGTATTGTGTGACTATGTATGAGTATGTGTGTATGTGACTGTATATATCTGCATATGATTGTGTGTGTATGGCATTTTTGACTGTTTGTGACTATATGTGTATGTTTGTGCATAAGACTATATTTGTATGCATTTACATAGGGCTGTGTGTATGTGTGTGTGTGTGTGTGTGTGTGTGTGAAAGAGACTGTGAGAGAGAAAGAGAGAGACTGAGACTGATGTGCATGTGTGAGAGACTGGTGTGTGTGTGTGTGTGTGTGTGTGCGTGTGCGCGCGTGCACACATGTATGTGTACATGCACATGCCTTCCTCCATGTGAGGCAGGCAGGCACTTGCCACAGCATACATGTTGAAGTTAGAGAACAACTTCTAGCATCAGTCCTTCCTTCCATCTTGTTTTGAGGTCAGCATTTCTCTGTTGGTCACTGCTGTGTGCCATGCTATGTGGCCAGTGAGCTTCCAGGGATTCCCTGGCCTCTACGTCCATCTCTCTGAAGGAGCGCTGGGTTTACAGATGTGCCCTCCCGACCAGCTTTTACATGGTCTTGGCGGCTCAAGTTTAGATCCTCACACTGTGTGATAGTCACTTGATCCTCTCCCGCTCAGTGTTTATGGTCACTAACACTAGCATTCTCTATTATTCTTGCAAGGATATCTTACACGAGCAGATGCTTTAAAAGTTATATTCCTTCTGGGTGCGATGGGGCACACCATTGGTCCCCGCAATGGGAAGGAAGAAGCAGTTGCATCTGAGGTGGAGGTCAGCTTGGTCTACATCGTGAGTTCTAGGCCAGCCAGGGTCGTGCTGTGAGATCCTGCTCTGAAACCCTGTTACATTCTCCTTCCTTTCCTACTTCATACATAATAGCAATCATAGTGCTTGGTAATTGTGAAACACATTAGATACATTTCTAGGTATCAGCTACATGAATGAGAAAGAAATGGCCAAAATTTGGCAATAATTAATTAATACAGTATTTTTTTTAATAAGTTGAACATTCTCTTTCTTTTTTTCCTCCCTTTTTGGATTTTTTTTTCAAGAAAGAGTTTTTCTGTGTAGTCCTGACTGTCCTGGAACTCATTCTGTAGACTAAGCTGGCCTTGAACTCAGATCTGCCTGACTCTGCTTCCAGAGTAGTGGGATTAAAGGCCTGCGCCACCACTGCCCAACATACATTTTATTTCTTTTTTTTTTTAAGATTTATTTATGTATTATATATAAGTACACTGTCGCTGTCTTCAGACACACCAGAAGAGGGCATCAGATCTCATTACAGATGGTTGTGAGCCACCATGTGGTTGCTGAGATTTGAACTCAGGACCTCTGGAAGAGCAGTCAGTGCTCTTAACCGCTGAGCTCTCTCCAGTCTGCACATTTTATTTCTTTTTTTTTTTTTTTTTTTCTTTTTTTCGGAGCTGGGGACCAACCCAGGGCCTTGCGCTTCCTAGGCAAGCGCCTACCACTGAGCTAAGTTCCCAACCCATTATTTCTTAATGAGTAGCTCCCTCAATCTACTGGTCTTAGTTAGGGTTACTATTGCTTTGATGAAATACCATGACCAAAGGCAACTTGGGAGGAAAGAGTTTATTCAGCTTACGTATCTTGAGTAGCAGTCCACTGAGGGAAGCCAAGGCAGGAACTCAAACAGGGCAGGAACCTGGAGACAAGAGCTGATGCAGAGGCCATGGGGGAGGGCTTGCTCCCCATGGTTTGTTAAGAGTGCTTTCCTGTAGCACCTAGGACCACCAGCCAGGGATGGCAGCACTCATGATAGGCTGGACCCTCACACATCAATCACTAATTAAAAAAATGCCCTAGAGTCTTGCCTGCTTACGTCATCATCTTCTGGAGGCATTTTCTCAATTGAGGTCCCATCTGTTCAGTTTGTGCCAAGTTGACATGAAACTCACCAGCACATTTCCCCAAAACCTAATATGGTTATCATTGCTGTAAAATTATAAAAAAAAGTCCCTCTTTTATCCTGCACCAGATCCAGCACTGTAGTGCCCCAAGATATCTGGGAGATATCCTCATCTCAGTCAGCAAAGGATCTGACCCGCTCTGTTCCATCCCATATCACACTGCTGATGGCTTCTCTCTGAGCCTGGCAACAATCTCTCTATCCATCTAGTTCCCGAGGCAGGTTGCCACCATGCCAGACATACACATCCCAATTCCATGGCAGCCCAGTGTCTCCAGCCACCACACACTCTCTTGAATTCAATTAAATCGCCACATGAAAGAACACACAACACAATAACCTCTGATCCAATTGATAAGATATAATTGCCCACATAGAATACAAAGCCCTGTACACATCCATCCCTTAAGAATATTCATAACAACCTGTAAATGTGCAGAGAGGAATCTCCATTTTCTCTCGGCTGCTCCTCCCTCTCTCCTTGCTCCAGTCTCCTCCTCCTTTCTAAAACTTTTCTCCCACCCATCCTTCCTTCTTGTCCAATGACAGGCCTCGTTCTATCTTGCACCTGCCTCCACCTGCATAACGACATCATCTTACAGGTTATTAAAAGAATAAAAATGCTACTTTATTGAATTTTAACATTGTGATCCTTCTTAATCCTTCCAAATATCGCTTTGAGTCTGGATCTTGTAAATTAACTGACTAGTCAACCTGGAAAGCCTCTGACACTGAGGAAAGCAGGGAGCGGGGGGAGCTGGGAAGGGGAGGACATAAAAGAAATAATATATGATGTGTGCTCCTCATCAGGCATCTGCTTTGTGCTGTGAACACTCACATAAAGCACACGGAAATGGGCTGAGGGTATGGTGTTGCTCATTGTAGAGTACTTAACCAGCAGGTATTGGGTTTGTGAGTTCAAGACCCAGCAGTACAAAACAAACAAAAACCACACCAAGGTATTAGCACATGTTTTCCAGGAGAATGGTACAACACCCCTTCAAAAAAAAAAAAAACAAAACAAAACACACACACACACACACACACCAACTGCCCATACTGGTTCTGAAGTTGTCTGCGAATGCAATTAAATCATAATCCTCTTAGAGTTGACACTGTCGTTAAGTATGTATCTCTGAACACAGGAGCATGATTTAGGTGAAGCAAGGGTTAGTCATCCCTCCATCAGAAAATTCATACCAAGCAGAAGGGAACAGAGGAGCTCACAGCTGCAGGGTAGTTAGGGAGCTAGGACTCAGGGTGCACAGTGGGTATTTGTATATAGAGCAGATCCTTCTTAAACACCTGCCTCCGTAGTCCATTTTCAATAATCATGGAATAAACTAGAGAAGAATAATTGTCCAAATTTTGCAGGTCAGTTTAAAAAAAAATAATAAAATAAATTATTACCTTATCAACAGGGGGGAATGTAATTGATTATTCTCCTTAATTGTCTTCTATTGTTTAAAAGAGTGAGAAAATGTATACATACCTTCACATTAATGACTACAGAATTGACTATTAACATATAGCTTAATAGCAATTACTAATGAAAAGAATCAATAGGAATTTACCAAGAGTCTATCATGTGTGAACTTATGAATTCTAAAGCCGACCCACCCAAAACAAAACAAAACAACAACAGCCACAAACACACCTTGCAACTTTTTGCTGTTTTAGAATTTAGTCCTGAGCACGGGCTCCATGAAAGTTTTTATGAGAGAATTAAGTTGATAAGAAGGACTGAAGGATTGCCTATGTGCCGTCACGGCCACTGTCATGTCCTAGCATGACTTAGTTCAGACCTTGTGTTTGAATGTAGAAGCAGAGGCCGCCGGGCACTCGGGTTGGTGATGATGGTGCCCCCATCAGCAGCATCAGTGATCCTGAGCCATTGGGAACTTAGCTTTCAAACAAGCGCCTGTTGATTGATCCGTTTGTGTCAGGGCATCTCTGAGTCGTGTTGACTGGAGCTACCGTGCTGACTAAAGGACAGGCTGTGTCACAGGCTACTTGCCTTTATTACAAAAGTCTGGCAAGTGCAGACACTGCTTAAAGGTTAAGCCAAGGAAGATGTTTGGATGGGGAGGGTGCTTGGCATGATGTACAATTGCTAGGTGTGTAATCAATTAAAAGCAGAGCAGCCTTTAGTCTTCCGTATTATTGTTTTTTAAAAATCTTTGTAGTCAACACGTTTCCTTAATCCTTGGGGCCACACCCAAAGCTGCCCTAGGTATCCCGATGCCATAAGAGATGAGGAAACTAGGATTGAAGGGATTGGAGAGATGGCTCCGTGTTTAAGCACTTTAACTACTGCTCTTGCAGAGGACTGCGGTTCAATTTCCAGTACCCCCAGGTGGCTCACAAGCCTATGGATCTCCAGTTCCAGGGGATCTGGTGCCCTCTTCTGGCCTCTGTAGGCACTGCATGTACCTGGTGTGTATTTGTATACATGGACAAAACACCCATACACATAAAGTAAGAACTTAAAAAAAAAAAATCTTTGGAAAATAAATATAAGTTGGAGCCACTAGGTAGTCGCAGTCTTCCGTGGAACCTCACCAAGCCCCAGTGGACACCTTAGACCTTGATGTGAGGTAAGGAGTCGCCCAGTGTTACTTTTCATAGATTGTGAAACGAGAGCACACGCTGCTTATGTGTTTGCTGAATGCAAAGTGGGCGTTGGACTGTGTGAGTCCGTGCGGTTGGTGTGGATGAGAAGGGCTGCGTGCACATAGGGTGAGGAGAGGGAAGACAGCAAAGAGAACTAAATGAGCACCCAACACCACCAGTGCTCTCTCCGGAAAACACCGGAATGTTCTGGGTTTAGAAGGAATACGGATTTAAATGTTAGCTTTTATTTTCGATTCCAAATGCCTCGTAGCATTAAATTCCTACTTTGGGCTTTCTTGTGTTGGCAACAGGTAATTATTACCAATTTGAAAAAGAGGAGCTGATAGAGGGCTTATATCCAAAATATACAAAGAACTCACGAAGTTAGAAAAATGGAGTTCAGAGCTAAACAAAGAATTCACAGCTGAGGAATACCGAATGGCTGAGAAGCACCTAAAGAAATGTTCAACGTCTTTAGTCATGAGGGAAATGCAAATCAAAACAACCCTGAGATTCCACCTCACACCAGTCAGAATGGCTAAGATAAAAAAACTCAGGTGACAGCAGATGCTGGCCTGTCTTTGATGTAGTTCTTAAGGAAGGAAAGGAAATCAGACAGAATCCGTAAGCAGCACCTGTCGGAAGCCATTATTTAAGACTGTAATCTGAAGACGCCGGTGAAGTGAAAATGGCCATCCCCAAGAACCAGCCATCATCCTTCTAACCAAAAACGCAAGAGAAATCTCCTGTATGTGCATCAGACGTGGGTAAGACTGTCCTGTCAATCCGAGTTCATCGATCCTACTCAAGGCTAAGCTGATCCTTAACCAAGATCACCGTGGAGCACCTTGGCAGGACGTTTTGCTCATTGCCACGGGAGCTCTCAGGACCCCACAGCCACAGCCGCCGTGTGGTGGCAGCGTCTCTCTGCTCAGGCAGTGGCCAGTGCCAGCTGCTCCTGGGCACACTGCCTCCTGCTTTACACTTCTCACTGTCATGAGGTACAAGATGGCAGTTGGACCCGCCCAGGTCGGGCCCCAGCTCTGGAGGCTTCAGGCCGCAAGTGCACCCTACTGCGCCTGCTCACCACTCGCTCCTTCATGGGCTGCTTTTTCTATGCTGTTCGGACGTTCATACGTCACTATCTACTAAGATAAACTTTATTGAGAGTGAGGCAGAGGGTGGGAGAGAGTCTAGGGATGAATCTCCCCCTCCCCAAAGGGGACTCTTTTGAAAAATGATTCCATGTAATTTGTCTCAAAATTTCTACAAGACAAGCAACTCACCCCACAGCTCTAGAGAGCTCAGTTCAGTGATATACCACCCTTTCTTCCCCTCCCTTCACCTCATCACTTCCTTCCTTAGCTGCACGACTCCCACCCTGGACTCTCCCTGTCATAAGGTACACGATGCAGTGGGACCTGAGCCGCTAAGCCCGCTTGGTAAAGCACAGAGGCTTCCTTCGCTCTCGCTGCCTGGAGTTCGTGCTTGTCTAACACAGCCACTCTGGAAAACCCAGACTCCGGAGGGGGAAAATGTTTACTGCAGCAAAATTATCACAATGCTCAGACATCATATCCTTACAGTCTTACAGCCACAGAAAGTAATTAAGTCATTAGCTTGGGGAACAAGGGAAAAGAATTATAAGCTGGAAACTAGATAGAAAACAAAGGCAGGGCAGCCCGACCCTAATGATTCTTCTATTCTTTCTCCTCTGCTCATTTGAGAACAGTTGCGTAAATATTTATGCTTGACGTGGATACAATATTGTAAAAAGCTTTGAATGCCCTGGAGGAAAACTGTTTCGAATATAGTCACATGGGGCTTCTAAGGTTGAACGGTGATCTTCCTTGAGGATCAACCTAACGATGGGGCACCAAGAGAACTGTAGCTATCGATTTCCTTGCTGTGTGAATACTTTAGTGTGCTTCCACACACCTATACGGTATAGATCATTCACTCGAAGAGTCATGGAAACGCCAAGATACACGAAATGTTGCTGGCCTTGTGCAGCAACTGCTGTAAGCTGTTTCTAGACCCAAAAGGATTGAATGTAAAACAATTTACCGTGTGTGTGTGTGTGTGTGTGTGTGTGTGTGTGTGTGTGTATGTGTAAGCAGCAGCGTGCATGTTTAACAAGTGTGAGGCCCTGGGTTTGATGCTCAGGGGCATAAACAAACAACCGATCGATTAAACATGAAAAGTCAAGGAAAACATAAAACAGTCTTTGAGTGTCAATACCAAGTATTATGTTATTATATTGAATGTCTTTGCTAAAATTTTACACAGCTGCTCACAGTGCAGTGGGCGTTTTATACAAGCATTACCACCAACCCGGCTAAGATGTGATGTGTGCCCTTCGTTTCTGTTTCAGAAGGGGCAGGTCTGTCCTTGGCAGACATACCAGGCTCTGCGTGTGTACACATATGTATATATGTATGTATATATGTATATATGTATGTATGTATATATGTATGTATATGTGTATATATACATATTTGTATATATGTATTTGCACACACATATGTATTATACGTATATTACATATACTTTATATATAACAGATATATAATATATATATCTCCTGGTATACATACCCAAGGATAGAATGAAAACTGGGTTTTAGTACCCGTGATCCACCAAATGTGCTTTTGAAGAAGACTGGCTGGTCTCTGGGAAAGAGTACAGGAGCCTCAGAGCCCAAGGGGCAGAGGCTCAGATGGGAAATGTCTCAGCAGAGCCAAAGAAGGCGGAAGTAGAGTGGTGAATTAGTTTTCTATTTCCGTGGTAATGCACACGATCAAGGTGACTCATAGAAGGACGGGAGTACTTTGGATTTACAGTTATAGGGGATAAGAGGGCATCGTGGCAAGGCGGTGTGGCAGCCAGAGCAGCAGTGGGGCAGCAGCTGGAAGCTCCTATCTCAAACCCTAAGCAGGGAAGCAGAAAGCACGCTTGAAATGCAAAACCTGCCCCTAGTAACACACTTCAAGCATACAAGCCCAAGGGGGCCGTTCACATTCAGACCATCAAAGTGGGAAGCTGGGGACCAGTGGGGACAACTAGTATAGAAGTCTGGAAGTACAGCTCTCTCTGCTGTCCGGTCTGCAGTGGCAAGACTGGAGCATCCGCCGATATTTCCGGCTCCTGGAAGTGCGGTGGGCTGGCATCTGGAACTCCATTATCAGGCTGGCCGGAGCTAACCCCACCTCCCTATCACAAGGCAGCTCTCGCTAAGCTCCGGAGAGGGGTCGCCTTCCTGGGATTTGCCAATTCCCAGAAACGAGTCGTCCTACAGCGTGCATGCAGACTTAGTGCACGAGGATAGGACTTACCGGATCGTTTTAAAAAATTAGGACTCATCCACTGTGGTCTAAACACCCATTCCCCGCCTCCCTGTTGTTTTTGACTATGCTCCTGTTTTAGAGCTCAGCACGTGCTGTTTCTTCTGCCTGGAAGGCGTATCCCCGGGTTAGTACTGAATGGACTTCAGCCTATATGTCATCACCTCCAAAAGTCTTGCCCTGACATCCCTGTCTCCTGCTGACCACCCATCTGCAGCCCGATACTGTGTAATAAGTTTCCCTACTCCTTCCTTTCCCCCTTCCATTCAGTATTGTCTTACACCTTACATGAAAAGTCAGTCACACACCCCAGCGCACACACAGCACACTCCTTCCTTTCCTGTCACAGACCTTCTCTGCAGTCATCCTTGGTCTCTTTCTCCGTTCTCTGCCCTTCAACATATGCATTCGCTGTTCAGTGAAGATGTCCTTGGATACTATGGAATGCAAAAAGTATTTGACTTGTTGAATGTTTTCATGGGCGTGTTGAGGCCCTCATCCTAGTTGTGCACTCCACTCCGTATAAAAATCTGGGTACGGGGCTAAAGAGATGGCTCCGTGGTTAAGAGCACTGACTGCTCTTCCAGAGGTCCTGAGTTCAATTCCCAGCAATCACATGGTGGCTCACAACCATCTGTAATGAGATCTAATGCCTTCTTCTGGTGTGTCTGAAGATAGCAACAGTGTACTCACATACATGAAAAAAATAAGTGCTTCTTTAAAAATCCGGGTACACATGCCACACATGTACGTATACTTTAGTAGTGGGCGCTTCACCTGTTCCCTGGATATGCATTTGTCTGCTTGATTTTGTGTTCAGCTCCATGGTGCGAATACACATTCTATACTTTGGAGACCTGTGTGAGAATAGACTGGATGCACATCCAAGACAGAGGTTTAAGGACACACATGTTCTAATCTTCTGACTGGTGTTCATTCGCTGAGTCAGCACAACTCAACGAGAGGGCGTACTCCTCGTTTCGCCGATGAGGACGTGGAGGCACAATGTCCTTGTCCCAAAGGGAACCACTGCCACTGTTCTCTACCTGCTACCGTTTTGTTCCAGACAGCAATCTCCTTAGCCTTTGGGCTGTGGGGGAGGCAGTAGGCGTGGCCGTTCAGATTCTAGATGCCCCCAGTTGATTCTAGGCTAGTCTTACACTACCCCACACCAATGCTACCCCACCACTTCTGTTTATTAGCTATGTTACCTCAAGGTGGCGCCAGGCAGTGCTGTGACAGAGACGGTGGGTGAATAAGAAAACGGTTGCCTCTGTTATGATCAATAGTGGCTTCCTCTGCTTTGCTACCCTTAGCCCACAGCTAGGAGCGGCCCCTCCTCTGTGCCAGGGCTTTTTGTGGTGTTTGCCTAGATTTGCAAAGATCTGGGGATCTATACATCTCTTCCTTGTTTCTGAGGCAACATCAGGCTTGGATTTGGGAGTGAGGATCGCCCCTTATATTCTTCAGGATATGTGTGTGTGTGTGTGTGTGTGTGTGTGTGTGTGTGTGTGTGTGTGTGTGTCTGTGTCTGTGTCTGTGTCTGTGTGTGTTGTATACAGGTTGTATACAGGTGTTATGTCTGCATGTATATCTACCCACCAGAGGAGGACATCAGATTCCGTGGTACATCAGATCCTGTAGTGGTTGTGAGCCACCATGTGAGTGCTGGGAATTGAACCCAAGACCTCTGGAAGAGCAGCCAGTGCTCTTAACCATTGAGCCATCTCTCCAGCCCCCTTAGTTTTACTTCTTAAATTTGTAGAAGAACGAATAAAAATATTTTCAAGACTAGAGATGTGGCTCCGAGGGTAAGAGTACTCACTTACATAAGCATGAGAGCCAAAGTTCAGATTCCCAGCACCCACATAAAGACCTGGGTGAGAGAGCACACCGGAAGCCTCAGCTCTGGGATGGGAGGATAGCCGGCCACCCTAGCTCCAGATTCAGGAAGAGACGCTGCCTCAAGGGATGGAGGTAGAGAGCGACTGAGCAGGACACCAGACCTTCTCTGGTATCCATATCCACATGGGACCTGCACACGTGTGTCCATACAGTGTGCCACCTTCTCACACACATGATACATAAATACAGAATAGTTTTGAGATAGGCTGACTGTTTTGTTTTCTTTGTTTGAGACAGGGTCTCTCTGTGTAGTCTAGGCTGTCCCGGAACTTGCTATGTAGCCCCTGGCTGGCCTTGAACTTAAAGACATCTGCCTGCCTTGGATTCCGGAGGACTGGGATTAAAGGTGTGAGCCACCATGCCTAGCAAGAGCAACTAAAAATTTCTATGAATAAATACACTTTAGATCTCAGAGACAGGGCTGGAGAGATGGCTCAATGGTTAAGAGCACTGACTGCTCTTCAGAGATCCTGAGCTCAATTCCCAGCAACCACATGGTGGCTCACACCATCTGTAATGGGGTCTGATGACCTTTTCTAGTGTGTCAGCAACAGCGTACTCATATACATAACTAAATAAATGAATCTTTAAAAAAAATATCTCTGAGACATGTGGTAATAAAATATTTTGTTGAAGGATTGAGAGATTGGTCCCCAGGGTGTCTCTTGCCTGAGCTTTGAGCTAGCAAATTCAGACGCCCTCTTCTGGTGTGTCTGAAGAGAGTGACCGTGCACTCACATACATAGAATAAGTAAATCTTTTTTTTTTTTTTTTTTTTTTAAGTCTCTGTACTTTCTGTGTTTTCTTTTTTGCACTGTTGGTCAACACAAAGCCATGTGTCCATACCCAGTCACAGGACCCACTTGAGGGAGACGAAGTGCAAAGTCCCATTGCAGAGGGAGAGGATACACGGAGATGTGGAGGACTGGAGCTGTCAATCACTTCTGCCCCGCCAACCAGCAGGCCCATTCACTTCCTACTTCCTGTGGCCTTCCATCAGAGGAGCGGAACGTCTTCCGGTATTTAGAGCTTAGGAGTGAAGCGCGGGAAATTTTCGCTGTTCCTTGACTGGACCATAAACAACCTGTGAAGTGGACACTCGATCTACAAAGCTCTACTTTGGCAAAATGTTAAGTTAACTATCTAGGCCAGTTACTTTTTCATTCCCTGTGCACGAAGACCAGATGATGAGCTGGCAAGTTACATTAGCTCGGTCTCACAGTCCTTTTCTTGCAGTTCAATTTCCTGAATTCTGAATAGTGTCAAAACAGCAATTACAAAGAACAGGATGGCTTTACCCAGAGGGCACTGGTATGGGCACTAAACAGGGCCAGACACACTTTTGAGGGAAAAAAAACACTTCTTTTTGAAAAGTCAGCTCTCTCAACCATACTGTAGATTGAGGGTAGGAAGAAAGAGGTGAAGAAATTCATTAAAAATATAAATCCAGAGGCAACACACACACACACACACACACACATCTCATAAGATCCTTTTGGACAGTTCTCAGGCTATGAGAGACATAAAAATGTTCTTATTCAGCTGGCAATTTTCCATCAAGTAGTGCAAACGATTTATGAGGAATCTCGTCTCTTTGTTATGCAAATCATTCTTACAGCGTGTATATATTTAATGAGTTTCTGTGAAAAATGGAAATAACAGGTAGAAAGTCTAACCTAAATCTTTGGCTCAGTTTTATTTTACTTTGATGGTGAGGAATGACTACTTACAGTGAAGTAATGAAGAAGCAATCTTTATTATTTATTGAATGCCTAAGATGTGTCAGCTAAAATCTTCTATACAAACTCCCTTGGTCTCAGGGCATATGATAATAATTGATCTTGGTCAAAGATCTAGGAATGAACACCAGGGCTTCTCAAATCTAAGGATTTGAGATAGGCTAATGCCCATGGAGAATACAGTTTGGGGAGGGTGTGTACGTGCGTGTGTGTGTGTGTGTGTGTGTGTGCGCGCGCGTGCGTGCGTGCGTGCGTGTGTGTGTGTGTGTGTGTGTGTGTGTGTGTGTAAAACAAGAAAAATAAGACCAAAAAAAAAAAAAAAAAAACCTTAAAAGGTAAGTTCTGGGGTTGGGGATTTAGCTCAGTGGTAGAGCGCTCCCTGGCTTCGTCCCCAGCTCCAAAAAAAAAAAAAAAAAAGGTAAGTTCTGAAATGTTAAGAGAAAAAAAGGCCGAGGGCATGCTTTCTTTACAGCATCCATTAGCTTGAAT